>NC_061113.1:68126202-68161326 GCF_002878395.1 Capsicum annuum | reverse complement strand
TAAATGGTAGCCCATACTATCTCTACTAATAGTTTTACAATATTCGCATATGCTACATACAATACGATAAAGAAGCATAAGTAATACATATAGACAAATTTCATATCATGGAATATAATCAAACACAAAAAGATCATAAGGTATATAAAATGCAATGATGATAATGATGCATGAGGTTATCGCATAACCTCCATATACACATATCGAACTGTGCTTCTGAGGTAGGACCCATGGGGGTTCGTAAACCCATATACAATCTATATCCAATTCCATCCATATCTCTTGTCTGACACATCCATCAATAGAGGGTTTTAAAGATGCAATATTTTCTATCAAGAAAAGTCAGTGTTTCAGAGTTTCTACGGTTGTACCAATATTTCATAATGTATATGATATGAGAATGTAATGTTCATAACCAACCCAAATGAGAATTTTCATATACAACCAATATATATACCAATCAAGTGAGCCAAAAATCCACTCAATATTCCAACCATCCATGAAATCCAACATAATCCATATGCTAATAGAGTAAAATATACCAAAATATGCCATTGATACCAGAATAGGCTTCTTCAAAAATAAGATACAACTAATTTCACATACACAAGGCCAACAATATCATATAAAATTCCACACAGTCGCGCATTAAAAATAATGTTCCAAAGCCACCAATTAGCAATGATATAGGCCCCTACACAGGCAAGACACAATAATATAGATATTTTCATGATTGGTTCCCATACCCTTAACATAATTTTGTACCAATATTAACTACCCAACCTATTCTGAAGAATGTTAAGCCAGAACCTACCTCAAATACTGATAACTAGACTGAACAACCTTCTACACAAAGCCTTTTCCATAGAATAGACTAGGAATCCACTAAAACATACAAATATAGAATCTATGCATAAAAAACCAATGATATGCATATTGCCTATTTCCAAAATAGGGTCAATCTGGACCCCTAAACAAAATTTCAAAAAAGAAGGGAAAAACTAAAATTTTAATCCAAAAATACATTTCCATGTGTGAAGGAACTCATATAAGAAAATCCATGTGAAAATGGATTGAAATTGGGGTTTAAATCAAAGAAATATTATTTTTAGGACTTTTGGGAAAAAATTTTCAAATATCACCTTTAAATCTAAGTTGTAACAAAGTTTAAATGATGATGTCGAAGAAAAGTAATTAAAATAGGGATTTGGAGCTTAACCATGCTCAAAAATAAAAGAAAATGCTCAAAAACTCAAATTTCAAGCCCCAAGTCTCAAAAATAGTATAAAAAATCTCAAAATATGAAATTAAACTCCCTAGGCATCGTCTAAGTGACTATTGGGCTGCTTAGGTGGCTAGCTCTTAACCGACCAGGCGTTGCTTAGGTAAAGCTTGCCTCATCACTTATGTGACTTGGCTATTGCTTACGCGACCAGGCCAGCGCTTAAGCGTATGTCGCATAAAAGATCTTGATATCAGTTTGGCAATATTTTGAATATCAGTCCAAGTTGCTTAAGTGAGTGCACCATCTGAGTGGTGCACCACTTGGAGACTTGGAGAATTTCAAGTCTACGCGGGTCCTCGAGATTCATTCAAAATCCTGAGAACTCAAATGAGCTATGCTACCCTATCAAATTTGATGATCTAGACTAAACGGCGATATCAAATTTTTAAAAATATCATTTTTATAAAATTGACTCTTAAAATCCTATTTAACAAATTTTTGATCCAAAGGTCAAAATGAGATATAAAGCCATAAAACCACACCAACTAGGTTACAAACCTCAAATTGATGTTTTAAATCTGTTGGCACAATTTGTTTTGCCATCTGATGCACAAATCAATAAACATTAACCAAAGTCAACTATAAGGCTTTTCAAGTCACCAAAAACCATAATTTCACATAATTCATACCAAAATGAATTAAAAATTATGCCATTCATTCCCATTCTCCAAAAATACCACAAAGTAACTATTTGAGGGGTAAAATAGTCAAATCATACATAATTAAATATTTCACGTAAATCACCAAAAAATCAAGTCATTACAATAAGCTAATGTCACAATCTAATTTCTCGAGCCATGATGACACCTACTTTACCCCACCAGTAGGTAAAGTAAATCGTAGCCCAAAACTATATGTAATGATCTAATTGGTGAAAAATAGCATAAATTCCATAAATGTGAAAGGAAATTAATTACAAATAAATAAACATAAGAACAATAACATAACAGAAGAGAAACAAAAGAGGAGTAATATATCCCATGATCTAGTAAGGTCAAGAGCCTTTAACCCAAAATAATATGAGTACTATCAAAGTTAATATACAACAATCTCAAAAATAAAAAGATTATTCAAAAATAAAAGATGGATAAAATGTCAACTCAGGTTCAAGAGCTCACTCTGTCTCCGAACACTGACCATCATAATCACAATGTCAACAACTATAGCTAGAATGAGTAGTATGAGTACCAAAGCCATAGGTACTCAGTAGGCATCATTGGCTGACTGAGAAAAATAATAATATAAATATAATAAAATACGAGATAAGTAAGCTAAGTTAAGGAAAAAGGGCAATCCTAGAATAATACCCCAAATGTGAAAAGTAAACAATCAGAATAATGAAAGTAAAGAGAACATAGCCATCTCTAAATAATTACACCCCAATAAGCTCAGAAGACATTAACAAGTAACTAAATAAACCAACACAATCCCCATAAGCCTAGTGGATGCAATCAAGAAGAAGTTATAGTAATAATTAAACCAAGTATCCATATATCAAAGCCATTACTATGTATCTTCCCACGACATAACCCCTAAAATCGAACTAGCTCTATAACCATCATAAATAGCCTCTCAATGCTATACTTGAACCAAAACTATTATCATAATTCACCGGAATTGGATTGAACTAATATCATCATTTGCCAAACTTGATCCAAACTCATATCATCATTTGTTGGATTTGAATTGAAAATCATATCACCACCACCAATAATTATAGAATAAACCATTATATTCCTATGAACTTATTGGCTCAATATTATAATTGAAATAGTACGTAAAGTCCTATTAAGTTTGCAAGAAGCTAATAGAAATCTTGGCCTAAGGTAGGCTAGAGGGGCCCACTTCTAACCCCCAAAATCCATTATAAGGTAACTTCTACCCTGAACTAGACTAAGGTGTTAAATATCATTACAAGATGCTAAATAAGTCTTATTAAGTTCGAAGATAGTGATTTTACCTAAAGAACAAGTAGTTACATTAATTGTGTCTAGTTATAGTTACTTAATCGAATGACATATCTAAATTACAATAAATATACCTCTAAGATGTAATTCTCAACCCAAAACTCTAGAATAAAATCAGTTCTATAATTAAGATGAATCTATGATAATGGGAAGCCTAGCCTACCTGGACGCCAAAGAAAGCCCGAATGAGTCCGCTAAGGTGTCGAATTCTCCTTCTAAGAAGTTCCCGCATGATGTCACATTATCAAAACAATAATGTATGCATTAATATGAGAATAAAGGTACTCATATAGAAATTTTATGTTTTGGGTCCAAAATCAAATCAAAATTCCATGTTGGGCCGGCCGATTTGTGGAATCATACTTCAAAATCATCAATATGTCCCTCTATGCTCAATAATTATTTATCCTCAAGAATGGGTAAATCCAAGCTCAAATAATACTAAAATCAACCCAAAAAAACTATATATTGATGACTAATTTTGGGAATTAAACCAAGAATCAATCGAAAACTTACTAGGATTTTGACGAGGAAATAGATATTTCAAGCTACCGAACACCCCACAATTTCCTAATATTTATCCTCCAATTTTCCACAATTTTTAGGGTTTTTAGCTCTTGATACTTGGGATAAAATTGGAAAAAATCAAGTAAAAGGGGAATTTAATGACCTCCCAGGTGCCGCTTAAGCAGTCACTGCTAAAGCAGTTCACAAATCGCTTAAGCGATCCCACCTTGGGCTGACCCCTGCTTAAGCATTCAGGATGCCACTTTAGTGGCATTCTCTTAAGAGACCAAAGGTCCGCTTAGGTAGATGCACCAGCTAAAACATGAAAAAATTCCATGTTTTTACCGACCTATTTTGATTTATTCAACATCCTATGAATGAAATAAACTATGCTACCAAACCTTATCCTATATTCTAGACTCAATGGTGTCATCAAAGTTTTCATTCAGGGTCGTTTTGATGAAATATAGGACCTATACCCACAAGCCATTTTTATCAAATTATGACCAATAGACCGAAATGAGTATGGTGGCCTTGGACCCAAACCAAAGCTCTCCTGGACTAAAATGGATGTTCTGGAGTTGATAAATTGTCAAAATTAGCATATGAGGTTGTTAAACTAAAGTTTACGCCAGGTAGTCAATCTTTACCAACAAAGAGTTCAAAATAGAAAATTGATTCTAGAAACCAAATGAACTATACCATAACTGAAATGTTAGTTCTAGAAAGTCACAAATGCCTTGAAATAGCTATAAGAGAGCTATAAATAGCAAAAAGTATGTGGAAATATAGAAAATGGCCTGGAGCACCATTGCAACTAAATCTAAAAATATTTCTAATTTGATTTTCAATTCTAAAATTTTGGAGAAAATATTCATTTAATTTCTCAGTTATGATCTCCTTCCTTTTATTAGCAATCTAAAAGGTCAATAATCAAATATGCTTCTATGATCACTTAAAGTTTTGAGAAATTTTTACTTATGATGTGGCTTTTCATTTATAATAATATGGACTGCAATTTATTGTCTTATTGTTATAAATTATATTGATATCAAGAATATAGAAAGTACCTTTTAAGATCTATTAAGATATATTGAGTATCTTTCAATATATGAGATGCCTATCTTTTGGAGAAAAATTTGTAGAATTTTTTTTCTATAAAAAGAGGGTCTCTTTTTATTGTAAATCATTCCTCAATTAAACTAAGATATCTCCTCTCTTATGCCTTATTATTTTTGTCCTTTCTTTAATAGTTCATAGAATGCTATCAATACGAGATTCTACAGTATTTAATTCCTAAAAGTTACATGCTTGCTTAATCCATTTCAATGGTTAAATAATGAATCTTCCACTATAGATAATAAGCAACAAATTCGATGAGATTAAGGTAAACACTACTTCAATGCTAAGTGTAACAAAAACTTCAATGCTACATCACGGTTTCCTTATTTATTTTGAAGTTATTTTTACACTTTGGAATCAAATTCGCTAATGTCAAGTTACTCCATAACATGTCTTGAAATAGTTTCCTTTATTATAATGAGTTGCTTGAAGTTTTTGTTACACTTAGGCAGTAACCTCGTTAACATATTCGTATTCTTTTTCTTTTTGTTAAAAGTTTTTAGACTCTCCAATAGCACTACTACAAATTATGTACTTAATAGTGTGTGCAATGTCCAAGTGTTAAATCTAATAATATAAATTTTGGACCTATATTATATTATTGTTAAGGGTAAGACAAGGAATTCAAGTTTCATCATATCAAAAGGGTAAGACATCGGGTTAAAGTCTCGAAGTCCCAGAGATTTATGGACTAAGACACCTTTATATGGAAAAAGACATTGAGTTTGAATGTCAAAGAAACATATTGATCATATTATGATGACTAAGGCAAAATAATATCTATTTTATGAAAAATCATGAAATATGTCTTATTGTATATATTTCATTCCCTAAGTAAATATGGTAGAGGTTCATAATATGTTTGAACGATTCCAGGTGATTAAATGTATGAAAATAAGCTTCAAGGTATAAAATGATAATAATAAGAAGTAATAGCATATACTTATTATGATTATAATGAAATATATGTTAGAGAAAAATTCTCGACATCATATGTATGCCTCAGATTTACTTTTGAAGTAGAAATATCTCGAAAGAGTTTTATAAGCTATAAAAATTTGATAACCTTAAGGCACGATTATATTACATTACCAGAAAATAAGAATTTCAATTATTATAAATACAAATACATTCTTTGAAGTGAATGCGATAATATTTTGTAAGGCATATTATTGCATATGTGCGTTTGTTGTGATTGGATTATTACTCACCTCCAAAAGAGGTAGAGTAATGGAAAAGAAATATTATGAAATTTACTCAAGCACATAGCATTTGTCATGGTAAAATCCAAGTTTACTAGTGTAAATAAATTCGTAAGTTGGCATGAATGATTATGAGTACATTCCAAAAATATGCATATTGATAATTAGACATTTAATGAAGAACTAGAAGATTCTTCAATAATTGTTCTATGTTACTTGTTCTTATAATAAGTTGGCTGGATAAACTAATATTGGGGTTGGATACCCTAAAATTCTAAAATCTATAAAAGGTGAATATGGGCCCATTCACCTATCATATGATCTGTTGAGATGCATCGATACAAAATGATCACATGTGAGTTTATTGTCAACCTGCAATTTAACATTCATAATGTTTCTTGCTCAATCTAAAATTAAGTTAGGATTATAATTTCAATATTGAATAATCAAGATAATTTATCTTGATAATATTGATTTAACATTGAATGCTTTCAATAAATAGTTGAACCATTATTTATAAGGAGAAAACTTCATGTGTTGATTTGAAATATGATATATTATATAAAAAGGTACTTGTATGCATCAAACTACTAAATTATGTTTAAATTTCCCTTCTCAATTTGTTTAGGTTTAAGAACATAATATTTTTCATCTAATGACATTTGATATGTGGTATAATTAATGAATATGCAATGATTCACAAAGATGAATTCTCTAAAGTAGATAGAGATATATAAACAGTTAAGAAATATATTATAAATTATCTTCACTATGTTCCTCATTAAAAAGATAATTTAAGTCAAATGCTAAAAACACTTACTAACCCAAATTTAATTTCATATTTCAGCTGCAAGTGCTCCTATTGACTGTCCTTGATGGACAAAGTCTATTGCATGCATGAGGTATTGTAGATCAATTGATTAACACATGATCATAATAAGGAGGAACTGTGATGTTGAAGAGCTTATGACATAAAACTTAATGAAACCTTATGATGGGCTTTAAATATCTAAGAAAAATGATGGAAGCGATGAGATCTCAATAAGTTATGTTACATTGTGAATCAATATAAATGTATTATTGATGAAATCTTTGATGCAATATGATGCAATATTGTAAGAGATTAAGAGGATTCAATTTCTATATTTACTTAAGAATGCTGACATAAAAATATTTAGCAAGTGACATAGAAGGATACAATTTGATAAACATAAAGCTTATTTGATTTGCAGTCCTAGCACTAGAAGATGTCACACGTGAAATGCTGAATATTTTCACTTGATAAAATATATATGAAAGTCCTTTTAGTGTTCAAAATGCCTGAAACATATAAAAGTTTTGAGAAACTTGATTATAATCCTTATAAGGGATAAATTGATATTTTGAATAATACTGTAACTCTTGGAGAGATTTTTAAAGTAATAAATTATCTGTTGAAAGAAAGTGAAATAAAAAACATGCAAAATTGGATTCATCAAGAAGTACGATATGTTGTGTAGTTGCTACATTTATACATCTTGCTATAACCATGAGTTTAATATAGTTTTATTCTTATATGGAGATACTGAAATGAGATTACTAGCATATGACGAATAAAAGTCCTTATATGAATATATTTATGCTAATAAATATTGGTAAGATTTTGAATACACAAGATATGTTGGAATATATATTCCATGACATAAAATATACAAAGAAAAATACAAAGATAAAGACTTAATAATATGAACTAAGAACACAAAGTTAAAGGCTTAAAACACGCACAAAACGCTTTTCAAAAAATGATATTTTCTTCCCCTCCTTTGCAGGATTGCAATAAAATTTAATGCAAATAGTCATAGTGAATATGACAATCCTATGGACTAAGCAAATAATGAAGATAATCCTATTGGAATGCAAAAAATCAAGAAGTTGATCTTTTGAAAAGAAAATAACTCTTTGAGAAATGTTGTAAGGAAAGTACTTTGTGAAAAGTTTTTCTACAGCTTTTTATAAAGGTGCATTGAAATCACAAGAGGTACGATTTAAATTAAACTAAGGTAATCCAATAAAAGGATGAAAGGACAAAACCTTTCACTAAAACAGACCTTTTCATAAAAGACAAAACTTTTTATTAAAAGACACCTCTTAATCCAAAATACTAATAATTATTAATTTAATTTAAATAAAATATCCAACAATGTACTACTTATGTAAATATAAATTAGAACACAAAGATCAAGCCATGTTCATGCGCAGAGTAATGTATCTTTTGATTTGAACAATACCTTAGTGCAATGTCACTAGACGAAATCAAAATTCCTCATGGCATAATAACTTTAAACGTGTTATTCCTTGTGATAACATCGGTTACACTACATGAACAAAAAATTTATTCCTACTTTCCACTCAACATGCTTCACATTTTTATGGTCATATTCTATCCAAAATTTATGAACATTAATGAGAGCAACTCTAACTCCCAATCGAAGCTGCATCACTTTTATGTTCATATAGGTGAAGTTCTTTCAGTGTTTTTGTCATATTTGAGACACTTGTTCCTCGAATTAAACCTCATTAAGAGTATTAGAATCCAATTGTCCAATCTATAAGAACCAATACTAATATATCTCTTACTTAAGTACTAAAACATCCACGTATCAACAACTTATTGTTACCTTTGAACCATAAGTTTTATTTTACAGTATTTGGTAGGGTTGTCATTCTTGGTGGACCTAATTAAGGATTTTTTATATAATGATAATTGAAGATATATTCAACAAATTTCTTTTAATAGGTTTAGTAAATATATTAGTCAAATTCATTTGAATCCACTAATGTGATTTTAGTTATTCCATGTTGAATTAAATTTTTCACATAATCATATCAAGAACTTATATGTTTTGACTTCTCATTATATAATCTCTATATGCTTGAGCAAAAATACCTTGACTATCACAAGTTGAGCTCATATTTTGTAAAATCAATGAATTCTCTTAATAATCTCTCAACCACTTAACTCCATTAATTTTCCTACATCTACAATATAAGATCTTCTTGGTTTCACAAAATTGTACCTCCTTGCAAGGTAACATCCATCATATGATAAGTTTATTCTTCTGACATATTTGATACCAACTTATATCGATATATCCTTTTAACATAGTATGAAACTTAGAATTTTGTAAATCATTAGTTCTCTAAATAAAACTAAAAACTTGACTACTTACCCTTCCAACAGCACTTGCTTACATAAGTTAAGCTTTAATTTATTATTATTATTGGTAAACTTGATCTAGGACAAAATAAAGTGTAAATTGACCTCTTTTTTGTTAATTTACTAGCTTATTTAACACTTTCTCAATGTGATAGAACCTCATTGTTATATTATGACTTTTGAATCAAGACTTACACTCAATATATTTACAAACTATCACACACTTCATATACCCATAAGGAATTGTAAGATGAATGTATACTAACTATTCCTAATTTATGCTCTTCAAATATATATTAAATACACATTCATTTTAATGTTGCATTTTATTCACATGTCAAACATTTCATACATTGGAGATATCAAGTGTCTTTTCATATCATATATACAATAAATTGAATTCTCATGTTCTCTAGATCTCATATTCATCTATAATTCTTTTCAAGTAAACACACGTACTTGTAAATAATGTATTTTTCATATCATTCTACAACTTTATAAAGAATTTCATATATGATCTTCATGCAAGAATAATTAATCACAATAATCACACAAAAAAATATTATTCCTAAAATGATCAAGCATTTGAAGATCATTATAAATTTATTATTTACCTAATATTTATGAAAATAAAAGTAGGGTTAAGAAAATATAACTTGTTTTTGGTACTTCTCTTTTCTTGATCCACTGTTATGATATTATTTGAACTCGCTGACAATAATTCTCTGCCCCAAATAATTTTTTCTTTTACTACCACCACGCATATAATTGATCTTCTTCAACTTTTACTGATCGAAGACAAAAGATCACCACTATCGTTTTTCTGAACTCCTTTTGTTTTGTGACTGTACACAAAAAAGATTACTAATTTAAGTAGCAACTCTCTTAATTAAAACAAAAAAGAATAATAGTGTTTAAAAGCTCAAGTGAACATCATGACTTCTCAAACATTAATGTGTAGTATCTTTTTCATACAATAACCCGTTTGGAGCACATTCCAAATTTCAATCTTGCAATAATTTGGGTGTACTTTGGCTAGTACGTGAAAAATTGCTTTAGATACAGAAATCAATATTCAAAAACTTCCCAATATATTTTTTCTTGATGATATTGCTCAAAAATAATTGCAGAAAGACACAAATTTCATCAAGGCCGACAAATTATCACTACTCTTATACTCCTTCATGGCGTTACTTAAATGGTGTTCCTTCGAATTGGTTTGCTAGTATGTGTTTCCAACTGTTGATATGGTGTCTGTAAAATGGCACCCATTGACTTCAAGTAAATTGTTCTTGTAACAATTACCTGTGTGCAAGCCACTTCATCCAATAATCGATGTCTATTGTTTCCATAACACTCAAATTATATATCATTTGTTTCTCAAAATTGAGAGTGTCTTCTCCATCACAAATATTTTCTTTAGATTATTGAAAAATATATTTCATCAACATAAAATATACAAAGAAAAATACAAAGAGAAAGACTTAATAATCTAAACAATGAACATAGTGGATTCAAGATTTAAAGTTTGTGGGTTCCCCATATTAGATAAAAATAAAATTAAAGAGTAAGTAAGGGAATTCGAACCCACAACCAACAAGTCAATAAAACTTTTACAAGACCCTCTACTCCACTAGATGAACAATACACTTTGTTTATGAGTCTCCATTTATAATTCTTATATATTTGGTAGGTTTCATTATATAAATACTAGGTTAGCACAAAAGTTATTGGATTCTCAGAAACTCCTTACCAGACACCTAGATTTACCCCGGTTGAAACACATACGAAACACGCATGTTAAAATGATATTTGATCTCTCTCCTTTGCGAGATTGCTCTGAGATTTAATACAAATAATTTTAATGGATATAACAAGTTTATGAATATCTGCACTAAGTAAATAGTGAAGATAATCCTATTGAAAAGCAAGAAATCAAGAACTTGATCTCTTAGAAAGAAAATAACTCTTTGGAGAATGTTGTAAGGAAAGTACTTTGTGAAAAGTTTCTCTAAAACTTTCTGTAAAGATGCATTGAAATCACAAGAGGTAGGATTTAAATTAAACTAAGGTACACAACTTTTCACTAAAAGACATCTTTTCATAAAAGACACAACCTTTCATTAAAAAATACCTCTTCATTCAAAATACTTATAATTATTGATTTAATTTAAATAAAATACCCAGCAGGATAATTATATGATCAACACTAGGGTTTGATGCAGATATATTATTTATTTTCATGAAGGACTACTTTCATACTATATTGTTATACATGGAAATCAATTCATGGTGAGATAAGGACTATTCACCAAGCAAGTCGAGAATGTATGTGGCTGAGGTTAATAATACATCTCATTTGAGAAAATGTGATTTGAACTACGTACTTATGTGAAGATTCCACACACATAGCATAATTAATGGAAGGATTTATAAAAGGAGAAAAAATGAAACACATTTTGTCAAAGCTATCTACATACATGATCTCCAAAAAATAGCAATATCAACATACTCCATATTCATTCTAGTGATAATATGAATGATTATTCATCAAGTTTCTACCAACTACAACTTTAAAGAGGATGATGCACAAGATTGAAATGCGGAGATTCAAGATTTTGAATTGATGTCGTCAGCTGGGGGAGCCAATACGTATTGTACTCTTTTTGTCTTTAAAAGTTTTATCCCATTGAGTTTTTTGTGTAAGATTTATAATGAGAAAGTCAAAATCCGTATTATTAGAGATGTGTACTCTTTTTTCCTTACTAGATCTTTTTTCAATGAGTTTTTTCTAGTAAGCTTTTAATGAGTCTCATCATCTACTAATTAAACATTCAAGGGAAGTGATATAAATGATATTGATGCCTATCATTTATAGTGAATGTCTATCAAGAATATAGAAAATATCTATCAAGAGTATGAAATATTTATCTATTTGAAGAGAAATTCGGTGGAATTTATTCAATAAATATATGGGCTCTCATTATTGTAAATCATTTCTCAACTGAAATAAGATATTTCATCTTTCTCTCTTATTATTCTTGTCTTTTCTTTATTAATTTATAACACTTTTCTTTTTATTGAGTAATTTTAATTTTTCTATGACAACTTTTTTTGGTTAGGATTATTATTCTTTGACCTATAATGAAGTAAACTTTCTTGTAATTTGAGATAAAATTTTAACCTTTAGTTTGTTCTCAAAGAATGTAATGATACATTTTATGTATTCTTGATAGACTATTACAAATTAAAATGTTGTTACTTAAGCTTTTTATTTACAATATCTCTTTTATGACCATATATAAACTTTTTAACATTTAGTATGTTTTTGAAGTTATGTATAGATATTCATGTATTTTTGATAGACAGTTTTAAGTAGAAAGGTTGTCAATTTTTTTTTTGTTACAATGATTCATATAGATTATAGGTCAACAATGCTCATTTTTTCTTTAAATTCCTCTTTTAATTATTTAACTTAAATACGTTATTTAAGATTAATTATTTATGTTTTAGTTATGCACTTATTAAATAGATTCACATGTAAAGCACTTACACCTAACGCCAAAAGAGTCCATCCAAGCGCTAAACTACTATTTTTTAGTTTGGTTTTTGGGGTATCCGTGCAAGTAAGCACAATTGATTAGAATTGGATTAGTTTTTGGAAAAACTTCCAGATAAATAAGGGTTGCAACACTAACAATAATAACTTGAATTTCCAGAAAATGTCCAACTTTAAAACTTTAACTTTGAGCGGAGCTTTCCTTTAAATATCTTTATAATTTTTGTACTAAACTTGCACAAAATTGTGTTTCCAGGTAATTTTCATCTATTTTAGTATTAAAGTTGATTTGACGTCATTTATTTTGTGCATACAGATTGATAAATTCATCCGCATCTTTATATACGGATTATAGGTAAAATCATTGTTTGTGTGCATGCATGCTTGGTAGTATAGTTTGGAGTAAATGATATTTGAATCAACAAGTTTATGGCTTTTTCAGGAGCACTATTAAGGAGTAGAAGAAGAGTTACGGTTTCCAATAAGGTAGTTCGATGTTTAATTGTGACTTCATTTACAGTATGGTATTTAACTATATTTTTAATGATGTGATTAAGAAAGATAGAATCTTTATTCATTACATCGTTGTCTTTAATGGTTGATAGGTTTAATTTTCTTCTTTTTGATGTTTTTACATCTGATAGATTAGTTATCATATAATTTCTTAAACGGGATTAGGAGAAATGCGTTCTATTTTAAATGCCTCTACAGTGCAATGTTGTTCTTAGTTCTTATAAGTTTCCTCTATTGGCACGTTGACATACACATTTTAAATATTAATTTAAACTCTTTAATGTGTTGCCGAATATATATATATATATATAATATTTGATCGTGTAAAATTTTTTATATGATATATGATGTTGGTTTTGCTTTGATTAATGTTTCTTCATTACTAAACGTTTAAGGATAAGGATATCAATTGGGAGAGTAAATCCCAGTATTTACACTCTGTTGTTGACTATTTTTCAATTGTTTATCTGCAAGTTTTCTGAAGTGTAATATTTTTTTTTCATGTGTTTTGACCATTTTGTCCTTCCCCGTAGTTGTTACATGCTGATTATGAGGTGTAGAGATGGTTGACACGATCCCCGATGCATTCAGGAATGATTTGAGAGAGTTTGCTATTCTTAGTGACTTTAAAAGCTATTAATTTGACTCCAGTCAATATTTTGTGTTTCGAGCGCCATTTGGATAGTTCACTAGATTCGAAATATCAATTTTATCTTAGTAGCGGGGTTGATTCGGATTTGAAACTTTTATTTGGCATTTTGATCCTTCATTCTAAAGCTAGTTAAAATAAACTTTTAAGGGCCCCAGGGGCTATTTTTTTTTTTTAAATATCTATTTTCAAAAATTACGTTGTCATTGAGTCCGAAACATTGAAAATAGCCTAGTTGCATATATAGTTTGTTTTGGTGGGGGTTCCAAACGAATTTCGAGGGTTAGTCTAGGGATATTTCTTTACTCAAAAAATTTGCTGGTGCAATATTTTCTGGTGCATCAAGCCTTCCATCGCGATTGCATGGACGCGTATCGTAATTGCAACCCTCGATGACTTTGTTCATCACGATAGCATAGTGGTGGAGCTATGATTGCGATGGGTAAATTTCTGGATCAGGTTGGGTTTGACTATTTTGGTCGGGAGGCCTTCTCTCGCAATCACAATGAACAACTTAAGCCCCAGTCGGTGTTGTAACGTCCCGGGTCTGCACCCCGAACGTCACACGGTGGTCATAATCTCGAAGGACCACAAGCTAATCCATGACTGGTACCTGCTGCAATCACTGAATAATGATACTGTAATAATGCAAAAATTTGGCAAAAATGCCATCAGGTTCAAAACTGAATCAAATACTGATATGTAAATACAGAATATTGAACTTCTGACAATCATATTTGAAAACTGAATAACTGTCTAAAATAATATAGTCTGAAGAGCCTCAAACTGAACTGACTGAATATGAAGTTGATGGGGCAAACCTCCAATTAACCCGACTACTGAAGTACAGATAACTAAAACAATACTCTGTCCTCCAACTATAAGGACTCACCTCTAAATCTGCTGCTGATAACCTGGGCTGCTAGGTACCATCAGTAGCTCGTGCGTCTGAACCTATGATATAAGACATCATAGCATAAAAGAAAGGTATGCATCAATACTTTGAATGTACTGGTATGCTAGGTGAGGTAAGGCCGAATGCAAGGGTTCATAAGCATGAATACTAACTAGCTGAGAAATCATGAATATAACTGAGTGCGAGTAAATGTATATCTGAAACTACTATAAAATACTAAATATACAATGCTATGTGCTTAACTACGTATACTATAACAGAGATCATATATAATAATGGAAAACGAGTTCTGAAAACTGAATGATTGATAGCTGAGTTTACAGATATTGTATTACTGTTAAATGAGTGATAGTTTCTGACAGTCCTGATTCTGTTGAACTAAACTAAGTTCTATACTGAGCTGGGTGATTGTTTCCGACAGTCCTGGTTCTGAAACTGAGCTGAGGTTTTATACTGAATCTAAAACTGAAACTAAAACTGTGGGAGTGTTTATCTAACCGACATATCTCGATTATGAACTGAGTTGGGGCCAAACCTATGACCCCTGTTGGAAAGGTGTTAACACCTTGCCAAGGGATACTAACAATGACTATGAGTTAAACCTCTCTAACAGGAAACCCTTTCGTCAACCCTCGCTGGTAGTAAAACTCATACGAGATGTATGAACCCTAGACTGGTAGGAAGACATCTCAACCTACGCTGCCTACGTAGTTCTATAACGTAGGGATTGCTACTAAGGGTAAAACCCATTACTGACAGGAATGCCACCATTCCTGGGTTCACTCGGTGCTAATTCCTACTCCCAACTGAATAGAAACTGAACTGATTTCTAGACTGTACTAGGCTTGACTAAACTGTTACTGATCATCCTATAAATCTGAACTAGACTAAGTTAACTGAGTTCTGATAACTGACTGAATACACTGAGTTTTGTTACTGACAGAGTACTACTGTATGTGACATCACTGAGACTATTCTGGAACTATTGTAAATCTATGTAAATAACTAGATTTTCGGGTATTAGATACCCACAAGACTTGATTGCGTAAATTGTAAAACATAGCACAATCTTGAAAGCATAATAACAACACAATTTGTCACAATTCACCTATTTAGGCATTTTATCAAACACGTGTATAGTATAAACTTGTATACATACTAACATGATATGATTTCACTATTTAACTAACACAAATATTTTATCAAACACTTGGGGAGCATAATCTATGCATATAGTAATGAACAACATGTAGGCATCATGATTACCAATCTCAACTTACAAATTCATGGGGTTTTTGACATGACTTCACATACCATTATGTACGTTAATTAATTCACATGAGAACTTGAATTAAATCATGGATTAGGAACTCAAATAACATCATAATCATGAATACAATCAATTCAACATGAAATTCATGAAAGCAATCAACTTGTAGTTCAGAAGAGGTTCTTGAACTCCAAGAGTGGAAGGAAACCCTTTGATGAACACCTAACATACCTTGGTAAGTAAATTCGTGAAGATCGATGGTGTGTTCTTGAATCTTGAATTTGAAATTGAATTCCCCTAGGGTTTGTTCTTGAGAAACTTTGAGAAAGAATGAGGAATTTTGCCATTAGAGAGGGTTAATCTAGTGTTTTCGGGGCTTAAAAAAGGTAAAAAAGACCCAAATACCCCTATGGATGCGGAGTTTTTATGACTGAGCACGTGTCCAGTGATGTGGTGAGCGACGTGCCGTATCGATGGAATCAACGCGATGACCAACATGCTATGTTGAGTTTACGTTGGTTCACTAGAATTTCATTGAAAACTTGGGAAAAATAATTTGTTGACGCAATGGGCGGTGTGACGCATCGACCCAGTATTTTGGCCACTTGAATATGATTCAAACGATGTTTAAAAAATCCAAAACTTATCCAAAGTAACCTATTAACACACCTAATCATGATTCAATCCAAGGATCGACATTTTAAGGTCATATGGGTCGTAAAATAAGATCGCCAAATTATTAAGGCTAAAATAATTCTAAGTATAAATACTTAGCTGAAATTTCTAAGTCTGGGACTCTTTTCAAGCTTTAACTGATTGACTTAAGCTTAGGATTTTGCGGGGTATTTCAATATCTCCCCCTTGGGAATTTTTGTCCTCAAATGAGACTAACTAAGCTGAGAATACTGATAGACTGAATTTACATAATTATCATGCATAATTGAAGCATGATTTCATGACTGAATCTACTGATATACTGGACTATCATACTGACATGCATAACTGAAGCATGAATGAGTTCTGAAGAGATGACATATGACTGAGCTGCTTCATGAAGGTATGCATGATATAAGAATGCTATGCAACTGAACTGATATAGAGTTATAAAGGTAATCTAAGCATGGTACTGAGTAATTCAAGAAAAACTATTACCATGAGCTGAGTCTGATTTTGTGGAGAAGAGGTAAGGATACTTAGTCCGCATATCTTTTTATTCTTTCTAAGTAGCTTCCTCAACAGACTGATTCTACCAAAGAACTTTGACTAGAGGGACCTCTTCGTTCCTTAGTCTGTGAACCTAAAAATAAAGAATTTTGACTGGGATTTCCTCATAAGAGAGGATGTTTTGGACATCAATTCCCTCTATCGGGACTACATCTGCTGGGTCACCTATGCACTTCTTTAGCAAGGAGACATGAAACACTGGGTATACTGAAGCTAAGTCTGAAGGCAACTCAAGCTTGTAAGCTACCTTTCTGAAATGACTGAGAAGTTGGTAAGGAATGACATATCA
This sequence comes from Capsicum annuum, assembly GCF_002878395.1. Classification (NCBI taxonomy): domain Eukaryota; kingdom Viridiplantae; phylum Streptophyta; class Magnoliopsida; order Solanales; family Solanaceae; genus Capsicum; species Capsicum annuum. Next base: position 68,143,627 of record NC_061113.1, on the reverse strand, counting down.
GTGACCGAGTTTCCCCTTCTTGACAAACCTCTTCACTCCCTTCATAGGAGAGATTTTCAAATACATAAAGTCACCAATCTCAAACTTGAGATCCTTTCTTCGAACAGCAACATATGATTTCTTTCAGCTCTGAGCTATCTTGAGCCTTTCCCTAATCAACTGAACTTTTTCTAAGGTATCAAATACAAAGTCAGGCTCTACTATTGCAACCTCACCCACTTTAAACCAACCAATGAGGGATCTACATCTCCTCCCATAGAGCAGCTCAAATGGAGCCATCTGAATGTTAGAATGATAACTGTTATTGTATGGAAACTCAATCAAAGACAAATGGTCATCCTAACTACCCTTAAAGTCAATGGCACATACTTTTAGCATATATTCTTAAGTATGAGTGGTCCTTTCTGCTTGACCATATGTCTGAAAGTGAAAGGCTTTACTGAGGTGAACTTAGGTACCAAGACCCTTTTAGAATGCTTTCTAGAAGTGAGAGGTAAACTGTGTACCTCTATCTGAGATGATAGACAACAGAACTCCATGTAACTTAACTAACTCTCTGACATAGAGCTTGGTATAATCCTCATCTAAATAAGAGGTATGAACTAGTAAGAAGTAAGCTGATTTGGTCATCATGTCTATAATGACCCAAATAGAATTGTGCTGATGACGAGTACGAGGCAAACCTGTCACAAAGTCCATGTTCACTTCCTCCCACTTCCATGTTGGAATACTAAACTCTTGCATGGAACCACTAGGTTTCTGATGCTAAATCTTAATCTGCTGACACGTAGAGCACATAGCTACAAACTCTATAATGTCCCTCTACATCCCACTCCATTAATAAATCTCTTGCAAATTGCGGTACATCTTAGTGTCCCCAAGATGAATAGAGCGACACACACTATACGATTCTGCAAGAATTCATTACCTCAAGTCATCTACACCTGGCATGCATAACCGAACCTGGAACCGCAACACACCATATCCCCTTTGAGACAAAATCTCTACTTTCTGATCTCTGACTGACTCTTTTAACTTGACTAGACTAGGATCTCTGTCCTAATTTTCCTTTACTTCAACAAGCATAGATGATTCTGAACTATTCTGTACCCACATACTTTCCTCTTCTAAATCGACCAAGAGAACACCTAGTCGGGAAAGATGATGAACTTTATGAACTAATTTCTTCTTACCATACTTCTTGTGAGTAACAACACCCATAGTCATCCTACTGAGAGCATTGGCTACTACATTGGCTTTCCTCAGATAATACAAAACACTCATGTCGTGGTCTTTCAATAACTCTAACCACCTTCTCTGACATAGGTCAGATCTTTTTGAGAAAATACATACTGCAGGTTCTTGTGGTATGTGAACACATCTACATGTACCCCATACAAATAATGCCTCTAAATCTTTAAGGAAAATACAATAGCTGCGAACTCAAGATTATGAGTGGGGGAATTATTTTCATGGGGCTTAAGCTTTCTAGAGGCATAGGCTATGACCTTACCTTTCTGAATCAAAATGCACCCCAACCCACTTTGAAAGCATCACAATAAACCACAAACCCATCTAAGCCCTCTGATAAATTCAAAACTGGGGTTGTAGTGAGTTGACTCTTTAACTCCTAAAAACTCTTCTCACAAGAATATGACCATTAAAACTTGACTTTTTTCTGAGTCAATCTGGATATGGGGGATGCAATTGATGAAAATCCTTTAATAAACCATCGATAATAGCCATCCAAACCCAATAAACTCCTAATATCTGATGGAGAGATGGATCTAGGCTAGTTTCTCACTTTTTTGGTCTTTTGAAAATCAACTCTAATGTCATCACTGAAAACTATATGACCAAGAAAAGCTACTGACCTTAGCTAAAATTTGCACTTACTAAATTTGACAAATAACTGATGGGCTCTGAGAGTTTGTAATACTATTCTGAGATGGTTTGCATAATCATGTTCACTGCGTAAGTAGACAAGAATGTCATCAATAAAGACTACAATGAACATGTCCAAGTACTACTTGAACATGTGGTTCATCATGTCCAGAAGGCTGCTGGAGCATTGGTAATACCAAATGACATGACTAGGAATTTAAAGTGACCATACAGAGTTTTGAAAGCTATTTTTGAAATGTCACATTCTCTGGCTCTGAGCTAGTGATAGACTGATCTGAGGTCTGTCTTAGAAAAGTAACTGGCACCCTGAAGTTGGTTAAACAAGTCAGCGATTCAGGGAAGTGGATACTTGTTCTTGACTGTAACCTTATTTTGCTAACGGTAGTCTATACACATTCTAAGAGAACTATCTTTCTTATGCAAAAAAAGAATTGGTGCACCCCAAGGGGATACGCTGGGTCTAATTAATCCCTTATCTAGGAGATCCTTTAACTATTCTTTTAACTCTTTGAGTTCTACTGGGGCCATTCGATATGACGGGATAGAGATAGGATGAGTATCAAGAAGAAGGTCTATTCAAAAGTCAATTTCCTACTTGAGAGGGACTTCAGGAAGATCTTTGGGAAATACATCAGGAAATTCACATGCTTCTGGGACTGACTCAAGATTAGGTGTCTCTAAACTAGAGTCTTTAACTCAAACAAGATGATAGACATACCCCTTAGATATTATTTTTCTCACCCTTAGGTAGGAAATAAGTCGACCTCTAAGTGCTGAAGTACTACCCCTCCACTTAAGGACAGGTTTATTCGAAAACTAAAAATGGATAGCTCTATTTTTGCAGTCAACTAAAGTATAGCATGAGTTAAACCAATCCAGAACAAGAATGACATCAAATCTATCATCTATAATATTACTAAGTCTGCTGACGTAACTTTCTGAGATACCATAACAAGACAGTTCTAAATATACCCATTAGTCTATGATAGATTTACCCACTAGGTAGAGACTGAGAAGGGCTCTACTAGGATTTTAGGATTGACTCCGAAGTCAACAGCTATATAAAGAGTTACAAAGAACAAAGAAACTACTATATCTAGCAAAGCATAAATGTGAAAATGATAAAATTGTAACGTACCAGTGACTACATCAAGAGAACTTTCCTGATCTTATTGGGATAGGAGTACATAAAGCCTATTTGGGCGTTGCATACTGGTGGCACTGAAAGTGGCACCCTAATGATTTAGGCAATCGTACTGAGATGAAGGACGATTGTGTTGACTCTGCGAACCCACCTAGGGACACTCTCTGACCCTGTTGCCTATCTTCCCACATCTAAACATACATCACTGACAGCCCTACAGACACCCTGGTGGTTTTTGCCATGCTTCTGGCAAAGAGGATTTGTTCGGGCACTGCTAACACTACCCTGAGGTTTAGGGGCTAGTGCCCTATCTGTATTACCATCTCTAAATTTCAGCACCGGAGCACTGGCTGAGGATGAAGATGGAACTAAAGATTTTGGGCAGAACTGAGAATGATTTTCACCCTCTGACTTAGGATGAGTGAAGTTGAAACTACCTATTCTAGATCTCTTATTTTCCCTCTCTTTCGTATTATTCTTAGCCACTTCTATCTACTAAGCATGAACCATGATCCTGGATATGACCATCTCCTTAATTAGCATTACGGTCCTACACTCCTTGACCACACTATTAAAGACCCCAGACATAAATTACTTATCTTAGATCTGTTATCTGCTACCACATGAGGGGCATATCTGGCTAACTAAGTAAACTTGAAAGAATACTCTTTCACTATCATATTGCCTTTCTTTAGATTAATAAACTCCAAAACCCTCGCTTCCCTCAAATCTAGTGGGAAGAACCTATCCAGAAAAGTAGTAGCTAACTCCTCCCATTCTACGGGCCCTATATTTGCAGCCCTTTCCACCTTTTACTACTTGAAACAAGAGTGAGCCATATCCTGCAATTGATATATGGCTAACTCAGTGCTCTTATTGGAAGTCACCCTCATAATATTTGTGACTTTCTGCACCAGATCAAGGAATTCCCATGGGTCCTCATCTGACTTAGACCCAGTAAAGGATGGAGAGTTCATCCTGTTGAAGTCTTGAATTCTAGCTGAAATAGTATTGGCTATTGGATTGGCCAAAATGGTAGTTGGGCATTAATTCTAAGCTACCACAAATGAGCTAGAGTGGTGAAAGCTGCTCTGAATTCTGCATGGGAGACATGCTCGTCTAGAGGATCTAACTGGACGGGCGGAGGTGTTGGCTGGTTTCCTATTCTCATTTTATTATTTTTCTGGGAGGCATGTTCTGTAAAAAAAAAGTAAGAAAAGGATTAGACTAAGAATGTAACTTGAGCTTATGCTCACTTGCACGATATGAATACTGAAATAAGGGAAATTTTTCCTAAAATGCCTCATAGACTCTTATCCATAAGTGTGGCATACTACACACCCATGTACAAGACTTTACTTGACGTGGTTTTCCGACTTCCTAGGACTCTATTGAACCTTAAGCTCTGATACCAAGTTTGTAATGCCCCGATTTTAGATCCCAGATATCACATAGTGCTCATAATCCAGAAGGACCACAAGCTAACCCATGATTGGTACCTGTTGCAATCACCGAATAATGATATTATAATAATACAGAAATTTGGCTAAAACTTCCATAAGGTTCAAAACTAAATCAAATACCGATATGTAAATACTGAATACTGAGCATCTAACAATCATATCTAAAAACTAAATAACTATCTGAAATAATCTAGTCTGAAGAGCTTCTAAATTAACTGACTGAATATGGAGTTGATGGGATAAGCCCCTAACTAGCTTCGAGTACTGATAACTAAAATAATACTCTATTGCCAAACTATAAGGACTCACTATTAAATCTATTACTGATAATCTGGGTTGCTAGATACCGTCAAGATCCCGTGCTCTAAACCTATGATATAAGACATCATAGCACAAAATAAAGGTATGCATCAGTACTTTCAATGTACGGGTATGCTAGGTGAGGTAAGGCTGAATGTAGGGGTTCATATGCATGAATAGTAACTGGCTGAGAAATCATGAATATAACTGAGTACGAGTACATGTATATCTGAAACTACTGTAAAATACTTATTATGCATTGCTATGTGCATAACTATGTATACTGTAATTGTGATCACATATAATACTGGATAACGAGTTTTAAACACTGAATGGCTGATATCTGAGTTTACTGATAATTTATTACTATTAATTGAGTGACTATTTTTGATAGTCTTAATTCTGTAGAACTGAATTGAGTTTCTATACTAAGCTGGGGACTATATTCAGTAATCCTGATTTTGAAACTGAATGGAGGTTTTATACTGAGTCTGAAACTGAAATCGTAGGAGTGCTTATCTAACCGACACACCCTGATTATGAACTGAGTTAGAGCCAAACCTGTGGCCCTATTTGAAAGGGTGTTAGCACCTTGCCAAGGGATACTAACAATGGATAAGAGTTAACCCCCTCTAATAGGAAGCCCTTTCGTCAACCCTTTATGGCAGAAAAACTCATACAAGTTGTATCAACGCTAAACTGGTAGGAATACATCTCAACCTATGTTGGCTAGGTAGTTCTATAATGTAGGGATTGCTATTAAGGGTTAAACCCTTTATTGACGGGAATGCCCCCCATCCCTAGGTTCAGTTGGTGCAAATTTCTACTCCAACTGAATAGACAAAGAATTGATTTCTAGACTGTACTAGGATTGACTAAACTACTACTGATCATGCTTTCAATCTAAACTGGGTTGAGTTCACTAAATTCCTACAGCTGACTGAATACACTGACTTTTGTTACTAACTAAGTACTATGGCACGTGACATCATTGAGACTATTCTGGAATTACTATAAATCTTGGAAAATAGATAGATTATCCAATATTAAATACCCTAGGAATCGATTGCATAAATTGTAAAACATAGCTTAATCTTGAAAGCATGATAGCCAAATAATTTGTCATAATTCACCCATTTAGGCATTTTATCAATGACTTGTATTGCATAAGCTTGTATACATACTAACATGATATGATTTCTCTATTCAACCTACATGAATATTTTAATAAATAGTTAGGGAGCATAATCTATGCACATAGTAATGAACAACATGGAGGCATCATGATTACCAATCTCAACCGACAAATTCATGGCATTTTTGACATGAATCCAAATACCATTATGTGTGTTAATTAATTCACATGAAAACTTGAATTAAATCTTAGATTAGAAACCCAAATAACATCATAATCATGAATACAATCAAATTCAACATGAAGCTCATGAAATTAATCAACTTGTAGTTCAAAAGAGGTTCTTGAACTCAAAGGGTGGAAGGAAACCCTTTGATGAACACCTAACTTACCTTGGTAAGTAAATTCATGAAGATAAATGGTCTGTTCTGAAAGCTTGAATTTGAAATCGAATTCCCCTAGGGTTTGTTCTTGAGAAACTTTGAGCAAAAATAAGAGATTTTTCCTTTAGAGAGGCTTAATATCATATTTTAAGGGCTGAAATAAGGTGGGAAAAGACCTAAATACCCCTCTAGATGCTAAGTTTTAATGACTGAAAATATTCCTAGTGACGCGGTGAGCACTGTACTATATCGATGGCATCAACGCGATGACCAATGCACAACGTAGAGTTTATATTGGTTCGCTGGAATTGCACTGAAAGCTGGGGAAACATTTATCCATTGACATGATGGGCGATGTGACACGACGCATCGAGATCGCATCGACCCACTATTTTGGCCACTTTAATATGATTCAAACGAGGTTCAAAAATCTGAAACTCACCCGAAGTAAACTAATGACATACCTGATCATGATTCAATCCAAGGATTAATATTTTAAGGTCATAAGGGTTGTAAAATAAGATTGTCAAATTATGAAGGCTAAAATAATTTTAAGTATAAACACTTAGCCAAAATTTCTAGGTATGGGACCTCTTTTCAAGCGTTAACTAACTGAGTTAAGCTTAGAATTTTGTGGGGTCCTATAGGTGTTGACCATCCTGATCATGAGGTAGGACCTGGATTGCGAGGTAATGTTCACATAATAGTATAAATATCCTTTTTTATGATTTTCATCATTTTTGGACCTTGGAGATTCGAGAAGGGGTGGTTTCTAGGATTTTCTTAACCATTCTAGCTTGGATAAACTCCACACTCATCTTTTTATAAATTTAATTGATTATATCTTCAGAAACACCTTATTTTCTTGATCTTAAAATAAATTTTTGGAGTTTTGTTGGTGAAGCTTTAAATAGAATTTTCTTCAATTTGAGCCTCATTTAAACTCATTTTCAAGTGGGTTTTCAGCTATAGGTTCCTATTATTATGGGGAACATATTTCTAAAACAAAACTCAGGTATTACCCCTTTTATTTTTAAATTAATTTTGGATCAGATTCAAAAATAACTAATATGGTTATCATTAGCTTTCTAGACTTTTTGTGAAGCAAAGGCTCCACATTAAAGGCTTGGGCTTGGGGTTTCGGCACTTTTAGGTAGGTTATGACTTAACTTTTTTTAAATTGTTCTGCGTAGTTAATAAATATATAAACTATACTATGTTTGGAAGTTACCCATGTGATTTTTATTTTGTGATTATTAATATTGTGTATTTTTACAAGGAATTTTTTCACATATTGTTGTTTACTTGAGAGATAATTTATTACATATTGCTCGTGTGGGAGCTTTATTTGACATTGTATGACTTAATTGTGCCTTAAATTCCATGTTTATTATTATGATGTCTTTGTGGGGGATTGAATAGATGTGAAAGGTCTTCTTTGAGCATTAATTGCCTTTATAATGATAGTAATACTATTGAGAGGGGTTTTTGAAGTTATATTTTGATGCTTTACATGACTATTGATCTTGGTGGTGCCTAGAGATGGCTTATATTCATGAATCATTGACATATTGAATTAAATTGAAGCTCACATATGCTATATTGACTGATCATTATCTTTGTGTTGATTGGTTTTGATCATTCCATCCCCATTTGATATATGCAATTCATAAGATATTGATACTACCATGAAGAATCTTAGAAAACCGTTAATACATGAACAACAGTTTGAGAGGTAAATGAGATATTTTATAAAATTCTTGACTTTTGAATATTAGTCGGAGAGGTGAGTTAAGATATAAGATTGAGAATATAAATTATATGGGTTACGAACCCCTATAGATTCTGTCTTAAAGCACGAAGGCTCAAAAGGGTGTAAATGAAAAGTCATGCGATTTCATATTTTCATCATCATCACATCTTCATTGAATTACATTGCTTATATTTTTGTGTATTCCCTTATGTCTTGTTATTATGAGGTTAGTTTTATTTACTATCTTTATCTCTTAAAATTGTTAGTGGAGATGGTGTGAGTTACCATTTGAGAAATTTTCTATTAGCAAGTGACGTGCTCATAGTATATTTTATTTGTATTATTTTTTACTTTGCTCAGTCAGCCTATGATACCTATTGAGAATAAGTGGATCATACTTACCCCTACTGTGCCCTTTTAGTGCAGATCCTAGAATGCATGTGACCCATGATGGTTGATTCGTGCATTGACAGTTGATAATTGAGGTATTGGTGTACCCCCAAGTTCGAGGATGACGTTGGACCTCTTCATATTTCAGTTTATGCCATTATTTTCTATTAGAGACAAACTTATGTAGTATGCTCAAATATTATAGTGTTGTACTTAAATTCTCTTATCACTTATGATACCTTATTTTGGGATTTACTTGTATTTTCTTTTGATCTTATGCTATTTATATGGTATGGCTTGACTTTATTCTAGAAGTGTCATCTTTATGGGTTTGTTTCCTTCTAATTGATTGTTTTTACTTTTGCTGGATTTGACTTACCTACTAAGGCTAGGATAAAGTAGGTGCCATCTCAAAAGGTCGTGACTAATTGGTTTTAAACTTCTAAGTTCACTAATCTCATAAGTGTAAAAGTAATATAGTAAAATCTCGTGGATTAGTATGTTGACGTCTGCATCTATCTTTTAGAGACCATAATATGTACTGAGGAAAAAGCTCTCTAATTTGATTTCTTATCGTGCAGGTTATTCATACCCTATATTTTAAAACTTATATTCCCTTTTAATCTACACAGATGGTGAGGATTAAGACCAAAGATATTAAGGACACTAAGTTAGTACCCTTAGTTAGGACCCAAGTTAGGGGGTGCGACAAGAGTTACGGCCGACCCAAATGTAGAGGACGACCCAAATGTAGAGGATGGAATCACAGAGATCCCCCAATTAGAGGACGTGCTAGGGTTTCCTCCCCGAGCCTGACGTTGTCTATGCTAAGGATGATTACTGACAAAGAATGCATGTCCAACTTAGGTCCCACAATGTTTAGGTACTACCCTAGTATTATAGGATATATTTATTTATCTATTGAGTCGTTAGGATAGTGCTTCCCAAGGTGGTGTTCCATTGAGCATGTCGGGTATTTTTCAAACTTCTAGAGGTATTCAACTGCTAGGACAAACTTCTACTTATGGTATTATGACTTTAGAGGTATAATTATTCTCTGTGGTACTCCTTTATGTCAATTTACTTCCTACTAGGCTCAATGTTTGTCCTATTACTTTAGGCCCTATGATGTCTTTTAATGATTAGAAGAGGTTTAAAAGATTCTTTTCCTTGACTCTTCCTATGTTTAGTAGTGCCATTAGAGAGGACACATATGAGTTTTTGCTTGACTATAAAGAGAGGTTGCAACTGCAGATCCCTTGAGTCCCATGGAATTGCTTATACTACTTAGTAGTTGATCGATATGGCTAGACTATTGTGTAGGTCTCTTGTTAGATGAATACCCATTGGTTCTCTTACTTTGACATGGACTTATTTTTTTTGAGGTTTTGTTTTGGAGAGGTTCGTGCCTTATTGTTTGAGGGATCAAATGAGAGATGTGTTTGATCACCTGGAGAAGGGTTCTATGATTATTACTAAGTATGAGGCACGCTTTCAAGCCTTATCTAGTTATTCTGCAACTAGTATCTCCACTGAGTCATAGAGGATTAAGAAGTTTCTTAAGGGATTGGCGGGCTTTTATCAATTGGCTAAGACTTAGATGGTGGTGTCAGGAGCTTCTTTATAGAGTATAGTTGAGCATACCAAGATGATCGAGTTGGTTTATTAGGGTATTTAGACTGGTGATGGTGCTAAAAAAATCTATCGATTAGGTGAATTTAATGGACATGTATCTCAAGATAGGTCTTTCTAAGGTAGGGGTTCTCATGGTTATCATAGTAGGCTAGTACATGTAACTATAGTAGGTCTATGGTTTTTAAGACATCAGGTAGCTAGAAATTAGGTCACGCGAATAGAGGCTCTAGTATGGGTATTTTTGGATAGGGAGATGATTCTATGTTTTTAGGGCCCTCAGCTTGAGAATGGTTGTAGAGCTCATTATATATGTGAGGATATTGGTCATATGGTGTGATACTACCATTGATGAGTGTATGGTTTTGGACAATAGGGTTCTCAACTTTAGTATTATCTTACTCTTAATTATGCAGTTAGATGTGGTTCACAGAGTGGCAGGGGTGGTACTAGAGGTTCTCAAGGTAGAGCTTGAGGATCTTGTAGTAAAAAATGTAGGGTTGCACAGTCTGGGTGTAGACGTGGTCTGTGCTATGCTATACCTAGAGACCAAAGGCAGAGGCCTCTAATGTATTTGTAACATGTATCATCCCAATTTACCCTCATTCTACTTCCATGTTATATGACCATGGGTCCATATTATCCTATGTGTCTACATACTTTGCTATTGGTTTTGATGCTTCATATGATACCATTATTATGCCTCTTCATGTTTCAATCTAGTGGGAGAGTCTTTAGTGGTGGATGGGTGCATCGATCTTATGTAGTGACCTTTGTAGGACGTGAGACCTGGGTAGACATGATTTTCCTAGATATGGTTGATTTTGATTTTTTTGGTATAGATTAGTTAGCTCCCTATCATATTATTTAGATTGTAATGCCAAGATAATGATTTTATCTTCCCTTGGTGTGCCAAGGTTTTCATGGAAGGTTTCTCTTTATTCGGGTCTTTGATGTCGCCTAAATTATACCTCCTAAAAAAGTATAAAGCGATCATCGAACAAATACAGAACCCAACTAGGTTGGGGTTGATCCCATAGGAAAGATGCAGAACAGTTTCTTGACTTGATGTTATCCACAAAAAGCGTAGGAAAGTAAATAAGGGAAGTTTCTTTTAGTTACAAGTACTAACCAAATCTTGAGTGCTTTTGTGTTGTAAATAATAGAAGACAAACACTAGCCTTGTGTCCCCCCTGGCTTCTCATTCATAAATTTCTCGAGTTCAACCCACCTATTCTGTTGTTCTGCAGACAAACCATCTTATGAACGTGATGATAAATCTCACTCTTTATCGATTTAGTCTCTAGGCGTCGCCTTGTTTCTCCTTGTTATGACCTCAGTTCACTATCACCTTTTGAGTTAAAGTGATTAGATGAGATGAATGGAATTTTGAGGATGAAGTGTCTTAAATTACTGTCTTAATCTTCTTTTTCTAATTACAAATTCCCTTGTGAGGATGTTTTCAAATGCAAGCTATCTCAAGCTTCAGCAGCAGCTCTGAGATTAATTATTGTTAGGAATATTAAGATACATGCATAAACCCTAGAATAGATGAATATCACACTTTCTTTACTTAGCTAATCTGCCAGGGTTGCCACAACCCTAGTCAGGGAGATTAGTCACTCATGTTCATGCACTATTCCATAATTATCAATAAATAAAACATGTAATGAATTGGATAATAATGAGATGAAGAAAATCTAAAGTCGTCAATTTAATAAAAACCCAAAATCAAAAGAATAATTGTGAAGTAAGTAATCTATTGTAAGATTGTGTAAAAGTGCCGAACCAAATAATGGAGAAACCCTAAAGTATTTATAGTTTCTCAAAAATACTTAAGAATCCTAATAAAAATGAAAAAGGTAAAGTTAAGTCGACACATGGTACGACTCAACCTTCAACTCGTGCGGACATCATACTAGTCGTATCATGCCTTCTCGTATCCACTCAAGTGTCTGATCTCTCGAGGCTTCAAATTTCTATTCATTATATGAATTCTGCTAACGAGTCGTACCTTGACCATACGACTCATGTCCTTTACTCGTATCCACCCGGGACTTATGTCATTCCAACATTGTATAGTGGTCTTCTTAGGACTTTCTTATACGAGTCATACTTAGACTTCCAACTTGTATACTTTTGAGACTTCATCTTTGGATGGTAGCTTTAGATTTTGTTATGCTTATGATTTCTGTATATGACTCGTATCCTTGATTATGACTTGGATGCTTAAGTCATATCTTTTCCATACTTAGATTATCAGTTTGGCTTTGGGTTCTTCTGTACTTATGAGTCATCCTCCAAGTCGTATGATGTGTTGACAACTCGTGAGGTAACTCGTATCTTGCTTAGACTTGGTTTTTTCAGATCTTTTTGTTCTAGTTTTGTTCCAACACTATTGTAGACTTATTTTACCTATAATATACAAAAAAATGCATCATATATACTAAAAAAAATCTAAGTACCTGCATAAATTCATGATTTTAAGCATCAAAAGTGTTGTGTTTCCACAACACATCAGCACTCTCAAATTATACTTTTGCGTGTCCTCAGGCAAACAAATTTAAAATTATAACTTAAGCCAATGCTCAAACCAGAACATCATAAGCTACCCATGGCAGTGGTTTTGAGTTAACTTTTCTCATACATTATTTCCCTCTTCTAATTTCTTTTTGTTTTTTTGAAAATCAAACTGTGTATACAATTTAGCATACGGAGAAATATGAAGGAATCTAATGTTGGTAACACATTAGCAATAGACAAATAGGAATAGATACAGATTACATGCACCAAACAATCAAGCAACCTAACAACTAACCCATGTGCGTTCGCCGTCAAGGAAATCCCAACACTCTTAGTATGGCTCAACCAATTGATTTAGGGATATAGCAAATACTATCTCGCTCACAAAGAAGTTTCTTGGTGTATAGAAACTTCCATAGGCTTTCCCTTATGCTCTACTTCCTAAGTTGTTATACAGTAGCGGTAGGATCACTATAGGATTTTATTCGGGTTGAAATGTAGGATTAGGGCTGCATGATATCTTTTGGGATTCATTTAGTGACTACACCTCCTTGACGCTATGCCTTTTTTGTGGTCCACTTATTCTTCCACTTATTCTTAATTTTTACTTCCGCCTTTAGGTATCCCTTTTTATTTTGACAAATTTAGATTGGGCCAGGTACAATTTTCTCTCTTTATTTTTATTTTCATTGCAATATTTCTTTTTCTTTTGTTTTGTTTTTACCACACCTGTCCAAGTTTTAACTATTGCTCTTCAACCCAACTTTATTTATACTCATTTTCTCCTATGCAACCCTATAATATCCACCCTTAACTTAGGCAATTTGACTGAGTTGAGATGCATAGTGTCCAAGGAGGACAAGGGCCAAAACAGGTTCATTATAAGGGAAACGGGAAGGTGAAATTGGTGTCATAAATAAAAATGAGTCAATTAGGCTCAAATAATTAGATCAAAGGGATTCATTCAAATTTGTTAGGGAATTTTAGGATGAAGTGGACTCATAATAAGTATAACCTATGGTCACTTCGTACTAGACTATCCTCTACCTAGGTAAATCCAATCGGGAAAGTTCTAGATTCTAACACATCGAGAACTCAGTAATCCCCCACACACACTTGCATAGGGTTGCATTGCTAAGTACTATTTATCTAATTATACAACCTTTTTCCCCTTGTACTATCCATAATTGTAATGCCATTATCAGATTTACAATAGTCTCATACATCCACATATCAAACAGTTACAAAATTCAAAAATTTAGGAGGGGTCTCAACTTTTCAGCACAATTCTATTTGTCACCAATACTTTAAGAAAAATAATTTCAAATGCATAATCACAATTCAAATTTCAAACTCATAAATCAACTTCAAAACCAAAATTCTTTACAAAATCAATTTTTCAAAATCCCCAAATAAAAATTAGTTAAATCCCCTGCCATAGGTGCAGATTTTCTCCCTATCTCAGCTGTCAGTACCAAAACTTGCAAGTCATAACAGACTTTCAGCTATATATACTTTTCAACTTATTATAAATAATCGGATTCAGATAAACCCCCATCTCAAACTTAAAATTCTTGCATTGACCCTAGTGCTAAAAATAAATATATAGTAAGTATAAAAGGTCATACTTATGTACTTAAGGTGTCAGCTTATCAATATTAGCACGTGGGCCCTCAGATCGGGTCCTACGATCATCATCCATCATCCCATCAAATGGAACTAAATCATGAATAATAGTCGAGGTCATAACACCATCCCCATCAGCATCAATAACTCGTGGTATCGAACCACCGGCTCAAACAGCCAACTCATGGACACGTATCTCCCAATCTCGTTCATCCTTAATTCTATCATTCTGAGCCTTTATCAAAATGTCTTTCTTTTCATACCTTCTCTTCTTTCTTGTTTTTTTTTCATCTCGAGTCTCCTCAAACCTCGGCTCCAGAATATCCTAAATATTATCCACATGAACCATAGACACAATAATCTCAATCTCAGGCTCCGGGATCAGTGGTTTATCATAAAACTATGAGACTATCTTTTTAATGTCAAGGATCTTGTCCTTGATATCAGCAATATCGGGTGTCTACCGACTCCCCAACTACTGAGTGGTCCTCAACTCAAAAGCCTTAAGCTAAATTCAGACTTCTCTATCCTGGTCCACCAGTATCGATTTACCTAGGGCTTCATGCCCCCTTCTATGTTACTGAACTTGGCTTCCAATATGGCTAGTCTGTTTATGAATTCAGTCCTTATTGCCTGTGAAATCGTAACAAGTCTAGAAGGCATACCTCATGGTCTAGGTGGTACAAACTGTACCAGAGAAAGGGCACCAGATGTACCTGCTGCGTTAGTTTGCATAGTCTTTATTTGTACACCTACCTCAGTAGCCTTAGCTATCTTGGCATGACTGCTCTATCAAAATATATCAACTTTCAAATCTACTGCTTGTCTTTCCTGTCGGGCGAAAGGGTTGGCTGCATCTTAAATAAATCCTAGGTTAGTAGTATTCATATGCTTGAACATCTTATTCGACCTTGGGATTACCTATACCTCTACAGCCAAGCAGAGATGTGTAATCATATATGGGTACACCATCAATGACTTCTCACCTCCTATGGCTCGGTCCCTCATCTCAAAATCTAGAATTGTTCTGATATTAAACTCATTTATTTCTATGAGGCCAGGTACCAATTCTGCAAGAACCGAGCTCAACATAGTATCTCCTATCGTGGGACAAAGACTGTATTGGGAAAACATCCACCATAACTTTGCCTTGAATTGTAAGGCAATCTTCTTAATCTTTCGGGAAATTACTCCGGGCCCCCAAAACCCCTACATTTTCTCCAAGTGATGCCATTCTCACTGCAATGCATCTAAAGAAACCTATCTTCTTCTCGAAACCTAGCTATTTTTGTGTGGGTTTTATCATTTCATCAAGATGATAGTCTATCTCCATTGTGTTGACCGAAGGCTAATACTATAGTCCATGTAAAAATCTACCAAAGTACGGGAAGAAATGTCTACCCGCACTCCCCAAATAGTTAATACAGGAGCTGGGTCCCCACCTTTCTATTACTGACCTTGTGGATTCTACCTGTTAAGCTTGCCCTTTATATACAGCATAGAATTCTCTCACAAGCACATCATTATAATTTCCAGGAGCTCTTGTCATCCATTCAAATCCATACTTCTTGAAGAACTCCTCGAACCTGGGTAACTCTATTATCCCCGTAGAAGTCAACCTCTACTTTAGATACAACACCTATTTGATTTTTCTAGTTGGAAGTCTACTCAGGCCATCCTGATACGTCTTCTACATATGGGGTACTATCATCATTCAACGATCGGCACCGGGGCTATGGTAAGTGCAAGTAGGGGGTTCCTATCGAGCAATCAGAGGTTCCTTATATGATCGAGTTGTATGTTACTTATTATATGGTTTAGTGTTCACTTGTTTGCTTATGATATTTCCTAATGAGTTGTAAGCTAGGGTACAAATCTTTACCAACAACCGTAAGCAAGTCAGAAACATTTTACGAAATATTATTTTTCCTAGGTCAGTACAACTCAAAGGCTACGAGTCGTGTGGATTGGGTACAACTTATTTAGGTTAGTTGTACCCATACCAGAACACAAAATTCATTAAATTTTTATGTTGTTAGTCGGTATGAGTCATGTTATAACTCGTTACTTTTGGGTACGAGTCGTAAGATGTCTCGTATCAACTGTAACATAAGGGATCTAACTTAGAGTTGACTCTAAATTAAATTTCCTAATAAACCCTCAACTTTTTGCTGCAATATCATACAATTTTAACCACATAAACATACAAAATATCAATGTCCAAAACCACTTTTTCCCAAATTCCTATTTTAAACATAAACCTAAGAACTAGGATATCAAAATTCTATACAAATGTAAATTTGACACAAACCAAGTTCGAGGTATCTCACATTTACCGTTATGACTTGAAATATAAAGTTAATGAGTTCCAAAATTGCATGGTTTGAGTTGAAGACTAAGTTGCTCAATTTCACTTACTTTTCTCCTAAATTTGTGCTCAACTCAAGCAAGGTAAGGAATCTGAAAGCGTTGGTAGTTAATTTACATTATTTTTAAGTGATTTCGTGAGTTGAAAGATTGAAATTTGGGAAAAAATAAAGGTTGTAGTATATTTTGGGTGTTGGGTACCCATCGGGTACCCTATTTCCTTATTAAATCACTTCTTTAGGCAAGATAACCTTTATTGGGTACGATTTTGTGTACGTTTCGTACCCAGTCTTACAGGTCTTTTCTAAAACTCGTATACACCTGGAACCTTACCTGGGTTCTGGAGCAGATGTGACTCAATGTGATGAGTCATACCTTAAGGGTATGAATCGATCTGAGAATCGTATCCATTCCAAAAACTTTTACCTGATTCTGA
This sequence comes from Capsicum annuum, assembly GCF_002878395.1. NCBI lineage: Eukaryota > Viridiplantae > Streptophyta > Magnoliopsida > Solanales > Solanaceae > Capsicum > Capsicum annuum. The sequence continues at coordinate 68,126,570 of NC_061113.1, read as the reverse complement.
TTTTTCTTCCAGGTCTATATGACTGCAACTCATTAGTCGTACTGCCTATATATGACTAGGAAAGAGTCCTTATGACCAAACTTCTTGAAATTTTTTGGATATTTGTTACAGTATTTAGTCCTACACATTGAACAAGCATATTACCATATAAATAAATAATTACAAATCATGGGCTACCTCCCATACAACACTTGATTTAACATCGCAGCACGACCTGGCTAATTTGATACTCAGATTTCACCAAGTAGCCAATGGGTTGCCTTCCATGCATCACCTGATTTAACGTCGAAGCACTACGTAATTACCTTGGTTACTCTGTCCTCACTAAGGTCAATTTCAAAGACCAAATTAAGTTCCTTAGTGTTTCC